>NC_039514.1:11932748-11946810 GCF_003672135.1 Ooceraea biroi | reverse complement strand
ACACAGGTAATCACCACGTCACGTAAAAGGCTCGCAGAAGACGAATCGTAGGAATTACGCAATACACGTCGTTCGTGCAATCGGACGATTGTTAAATAATCGTTGTTGCGATACGCCGATATCTCGTCACGTCGCTCGTGACACACGTGTCACCGCGGCATTAATGACACGCGCTTCTTCAGCGCGAACACGTGACGTTCGGGATCCGGCGAGCATTTTCGCGAGCGATTTTCTGCACCTTGTTCGGCGCGTCCGAACGCGGAACACGCGCATTTCTTCCTCCTCCTTTCTCCTCGCCGCGCAATCTCATTTTTTTCTCTTTTTTTCGCTTCTTCCGCGACGCGCTGACGAATCAATTCCACGACGTGGCACGAAATTCTCACGGCGCCTTCCCGCGATAAATTACCGCCGAGGACGCCGGTCCTTCGCCCTCCGCGCCCGCGCAGCACAAGAACGAGTTTCTCGATCGTCGCGCGATGACGAACCAACCGACGATTAGCATACTCTCGTGCGGGTAGCGAATTCGGACGAGTGCAGCGCGCATTACGCGAGAACTCTTGCGATTGCTCGATTAAGCGAACGGTTCTTCTTCTCCACTCCGCTCCCTGCAACCCCCGTACTTAATTTCGATCCCGATCGATGCTGGATGTACGAAATGACGAACACGCAATCTCGCGACTCGTGAAGTATCCCCACGACTCTTTACGCATCAAGAATCACTTTACGCGACCGCGCTAGATCGCCAAAAAAACTTCCGGTGAAAAAGATCCGTTCGAGATAGCAGAAAAAGAGTGTACTCACCCTCGTATTCACTATCGGATGGCTCCATCCCTAATCGCTGCTGCACATTGCTCCTATCGCTCAGATAGTAACAATGATCGCTGAGGGTATTTCGCATGATGATGTTTGTATCATCGACCGCCGTCATCTTCCGCTTGTTCTTCTTCTCCTCCTCTTTTCTGCGCGAGTAGCTCTGTCGTGTCTTCTGCTGGCCTTTCTTTATCGGCTGGCTGGTCTTCGGCTCGCTCGTGCTCTTGGTCACACCCTGCGATATGTACTCGTGTAGATTGATCTGATTGTGCCGGAATATTGGCTCGTTCTCCGGCTCGCTATCAGGCGTACTCTGCGGTGACCACGATCGTCGCGAGTCGCCATCGCTTTCCAGGCTCTTTACTTCTTTGCTGGTTTTATTCTTCTCCTGTTTGCTGGTGTTGTTAGACTGTTTGGGTGGCTCTGCCTTGATTTTTATTATTCGATTTTCATCTTGAAATAACTTCAACCGAAACGAAGAGTCAGTTAATACATTAGATTGCGTTTTCAGGATGCTCCTGCTGGCGGGCGTCCGTGTCTGCGTCTGCATCTGCGGTTGCTTCTGCACCTGCGTCTGCATCTTCATCTGCATCTCTGTCTCTACCTCCATCTGCTCTATCTGCTCCGTATTAAGAAAGTTTAATTTCAATACGGGCTGTTGATGATAGGTATGACACTTTCCATCCCACGTACAATTGACAGCTTCGGGATGAAGTAGATTATTAAACCAAGGACAATCACTTTTGATCAGTTCATAATCCGCATCATTAAGGAGAGGCTCCATCAACAAATCTCTAATAAAGCTTCCATCCGTATTCTCTTCCTCATCATATCTGTCAGATCTGTTGTCTCGAAGATTGGCTCATATGAGTTATGTATGTCAGACATTCTGCACAGAAAATTAGAAATTAATTGATAACTTCTCGAGTCGACTTTCACATTATGCAAATAAATGATTAACGGATTACATAATGTTCGCGAAATAGAAATAAGAGAAAGCAAGATATCGCAGGATGATCGTTTTTGCAAAACTTTAAGAGATAAAAGTAATGTAGATATGTGTTTTTCACGATTTAAAATTTGAGAAATACAAACATCGCGTGTTTACGTAATATTCTGGGAAAACGCTTGATAATCTATAAAACGCGTTAAATATAACGACATATAACAATTCTATATTAACTACATGTATAAACTCTATTGAAACTCGTCTTGATTTGCATTACTTTCATGCAACATGTTATTGTTAATCCAGCAGCAAGAGTATAAAAATTATGCAATGACTCAGGAAAATTAAGTGAATCGATAAATTGAATTATCGAAAAAATGAAAGTATTACAATTAAAAACCCCTTATACGTATTAGATATTCGTGTGTAACAATTACATTAAATTTCAAATTTTGCAATTGAATGATTATATTACAGTGCAAAACACATGTTGATATTAAGATTGATATTAACATTGATGTTGCGATAAAAATCAAAATAATATTTTCAAGTATCTTGCATTGATGTTATCAGTTCTCCAATAAACAAAACAATTCCGATTTTTATTTCTCGAAAAGCGCTTAATGCTCTCTTAATGTTAAAACACTATATACAAATATGCTGAGTTCGCACAAACACACATAGATTTAACATATAAATATGAAAAATAGATTCTTTTCTCCAATTCAACGACCCGGCGATCACGAAGTTTTTACTTCCTGGTGCTCGGCGCCGAAGATTGCGACACATTGCTTCATCGCGATAGTACATCGCGCGGAATTGCAACACGTGTCGTAATACCCGGCACATTATCGCGTGTATCAACGAAAGAACACGTGATTAATGGAATTGACAACATGAATGGAGGTCGCGATGACCATGTACTCGTATGACGAAAATAGACGACCTTCGTTACTCACATTACTCCACTTCCCGCTTCGCGATTTCCTTTGCAAATCTTTCACTTTTTCCCGTGATTGATAAAAGATGAGACGTAACCAATAAGTCGAAAAAAATACAGGAAGATTAACAAAATACGAAGATATCAGTCTAAACTTTTAAGCGCTGTGTGCAATATATAATTAATATATAAATAATATTTCTTTTTTTATTATTTCCCGGATTTCAGATTGCAACCGGATCCAAGTTCTATTAATTAATGTTAAGTGCAAATGATTTCGCGTAAAGACGTCCGAGTAAAATAAAATCGCGAGTCGCGGACGAGCGGATAACGCAATGCCGGCAAATCAAACTCGTTATCCGCAGGACCGTCTCGACCGTTAATAAATCACCGACGACAATGACGGACAATGCCAAGGCAACTTTTTATCCGCACATAGAGAACTGTTATACAGCCTCCTTTGCTTATACGTACATGGAGTGCATTCGTAAGCACGCGGTGTGTTTCGTTACCAGGTGCGATCCTCTTAACGTTACTTTCTAGCCAAGCATGTGTGTGCGACCAGCAAGCATGCAATATCTCTCTCTCTCTCTCTCTCTATCTCAATCGACCAACAGCATTTCGTAATCGAGAGGCACGCAGATCTCTCGATATCAGGATTCTATATCCGCGCGTGTCTACAGAAATTCGTGCGCGCTAAGCGAATATTATCTGTCGAGTATTCATTTTAATCAACTAGAATGAGAGAAAGAACTTGATGAGAAAAAGATGACGTCAATCTCACATCTCATGCGTGTGAATAATCAACGTTCAAGATGCACAGATTAAAAGTTTCGATCTATTTCGATCGTGTAAAGCATTTATCTTCCTCGCGTGCTGGTTTCGATCCATCAGCGATTGCTGAGGATTCGATTTCAAGTCTCACGGTGGTCGGCATAATGTCGGGACGAGATGTAATTAGCGAGGCGAGAGAGCGATATCGCCGGGCGTGGTTATTAAAGCTAACATTTAAGATATGCGAGCTAAGCCTCGTGATAATTCCGACGGTATGAAAGATTTTCCATCGTCGTGCGCGGCTAGGGGGCAACGGACGTAAACGGTAATGTATCGCGAGTCATGCCCTTTTCCCATGATAACCGATTCACTTTACGACACGGAGCCAAATATATATAGCAATCCGGAGTTAATCCGATAATAGCATCTCTCCAGGTTCGGTTTAAGACCCGACCAACGATAGTGCGGAAGTAATTTTGCGAATAATGCGGCTATTGAAGATACGCGGAAATGCCGGCTACGTTGCATGATGATTCATCGGTCGACTGTTCCAGCGAGATACGCGCCAGGATTCGAGAGATTGCAGTTTCGTCTAAACATATGGGAAGCTGTGTATCCAGATGACGTATGCGGGCGGTCTATGTGTGTAGATATGTGAATCACGATTACCAAGAGATTAGTCTACCGTTGTTTACGACGAACCTAATACGACTTCCCCTCTTCCCGTATTTGCAAATTTGCTTTGTTCTCCAAACAGGTATTAACAAATATCGCAATAATGACAATCTGTACTTACTCTTAAATAGTTTCATTACAAAAAATATAAACAACATTATGCAACACTCTCAGAAAATATGTAAAAAGAAAAAGATTATTAAATTACATTATATAAAAAATGAAGAAAAAGCAGAAACAAAAATATAAAGAAAAGATTTTAATAGACAGAATGGCGTCGGCTTAAATGCAAAATGTCTAACTTAACACTTTCTGTTGACACCAAAACCGAGAAAAATTTTATTAATTAAGAAATATATAAATAATAAATTGAATATATTAATATAAATATGGACGAAAATTACATGTACATCTCATAACATGTGTGTTTTATTCGTGTGTTTCGTATATTAATTTCGTACGTCTTAAGCAATATATTGACGAAAAACAAGTTTAAAGACAGAACATCGGTCCTTGAGGACTAATGAAAAACTCTCTTGACTCGGCAACGAAAAACTATAAACCCCTCCGGTTCATCGCTCCGAGCACGCGGACAACAAATGATCAGGCATACGAACAGGTGTCTCGTGCCGAACGAAGCCATTAAACTGTCGAGACTACCCGAGTCGAAATTTTGCGCCTACTTTAATGCTTTTAGCAGTCGTACGAATCTACTTTTAGGAAAATAGAACCTAGAACTCTTACATTGAAACTCAAACTCCTACAAACAGATGTTAAGATTCTATTTTGACCCTGCAACATTCGGCTGTAATCTTGATCGTAACCTGCTTTGACGCTCTAGCGGCAAAAAAGGAAATTTCGGACATATTTTAGTGTTAAAGAAGTAGCCAAACAGACACTGAATAACGCCTCAAATGAAGAATTCGAGGTTCAATGTAGAACTAAAATTTCGACTCGGGCTGTGTCACGGAATATCCCGAGTCGAAATTTTGCGCCTACTTTAATGCTTTTAGCAGTCGTACGAACTTACTTTTAGGAAAATAGAACCTAGAACTCTTACATTGAAACTCAAACTCCTACAAACAGATGTTAAGATGCTATTTTGACCCTGCAACATTCGGTTGTAATCTTGATCGTAACCTGCTTTGACGCTCTAGCGGCAAAAAAGGAAATTTCGGACATATTTTAGTGTTAAAGTAGTAGCTAAACAGGCGCTGAGTAACGCCTCAAATGAAGAATTCGAGGTTCAATGTAGAACTAAAATTTCGACTCGGGCTGTGTCACGGAATATCCCGAGTCGAAATTTTGCGCCTACTTTAATGCTTTTAGCAGTCGTACGAACCTACTTTTAGGAGAATAGAACCTAGAACTCTTACATTGAAACTCAAACTCCTACAAACAGATGTTAAGATTCTATTTTGACCCTGCAACATTCGGCTGTAATCTTGATCGTAACCTGCTGTGACGCTCTAACGGCAAAAAAGGAAATTTCGGACATATTTTAGTGTTAAAGTAGTAGCCAAACAGACGCTGAATAACGCCTCAAATGAAGAATTCGAGGTTCAATGTAGAACTAAAATTTCGACTCGGGCTGTGTCACGGAATATCCCGAGTCGAAATTTTGCGCCTACTTTAATGCTTTTAGCAGTCGTACGAACCTACTTTTAGGAGAATAGAACCTAGAACTCTTACATTGAAACTCAAACTCCTACAAACAGATGTTAAGATTCTATTTTGACCCTGCAACATTCGGCTGTAATCTTGATCGTAACCTGCTGTGACGCTCTAACGGCAAAAAAGGAAATTTCGGACATATTTTAGTGTTAAAGTAGTAGCCAAACAGACGCTGAATAACGCCTCAAATGAAGAATTCGAGGTTCAATGTAGAACTAAAATTTCGACTCGGGCTGTGTCACGGAATATCCCGAGTCGAAATTTTGCGCCTACTTTAATGCTTTTAGCAGTCGTACGAACCTACTTTTAGGAAAATAGAACCTAGAACTCTTACATTGAAACTCAAACTCCTACAAACAGATGTTAAGATGCTATTTTGACCCGGCAACATTCGGCTGTAATCTTGATCGTAACCTGCTGTGACGCTCTAACGGCAAAAAAGGAAATTTCGGACATATTTTAGTGTTAAAGTAGTAGCTAAACAGACGCTGAGTAACGCCTCAAATGAAGAATTCGAGGTTCAATGTAGAACTAAAATTTCGACTCGGGCTGTGTCACGGAATATCCCGAGTCGAAATTTTTCGCCTACTTTAATGCTTTTAGCAGTCGTACGAACCTACTTTTAGGAGAATAGAACCTAGAACTCTTACATTGAAACTCAAACTCCTACAAACAGATGTTAAGATGCTATTTTGACCCTGCAACATTCGGCTGTAATCTTGATCGTAACCTGCTTTGACGCTCTAGCGGCAAAGAAGGAAATTTCGGACATATTTTAGTGTTAAAGTAGTAGCCAAACAGACGCTGAATAACGCCTCAAATGAAGAATTCGAGGTTCAATGTAGAACTAAAATTTCGACTCGGGTACTCATACATATCTAAAATATGTATATATAATGAAACACAAAAAATTCAATTTTCTTTCAGAAATAACAAAATGACACTAATTGCATGTTACAATTAAAATCTGTTACAAGATTGTCCAGATAAAGAGTTTTCGTTAAAGTACATTTGACCATTTGTTGGTTATAAAAAGCATATTAATAAATAAAACTCTCCCAAATATATATAGCAAAAATAATTAAAATTAAAAGAAATGTTTGTTTTATGCTATTACGTGCACTGCCGTCAACGTTCAGATACTGGTACTATCTGTACTATCACTCGAGTCTGTCAATCGAATCAATAAACAAAGTCGTCTCCACGAAGATATGCTAATGCGATTAAAAATTGCGTGCCCACAAAACAAGAGATACTGCAATTCTCAACAGATATTCGTCGTCTCGTTTGATCGACTGTTCCCGGCACGCAGCCTTATATGCAGCTTATATGTAAATGAATCGGAATAGATCGATAGCATACTCGGCGAGTCATGAGATAGGTCAGTGCCGCGACATTCAGCGTTCGTAAAATCCGTCAAGAGTCGCACGAGAGAAAAGCAAGACACTCGAGCCAATCCTTCGATATCGCTCCATCCTCTTTAATTTTTTATTAGCACCAAATAATTACACGAATGGACTGAATCAAGTTGTAACACATGCACCGTCCACGTTCCGCGATCCGAGCAAAAATGGCAATAACCAGTTACTTTTCTATCTAATTACACAAAAGTTACTAGTCGCCAATGTATATCGAGTACCTAAATTTTCATCGTTATTTCGTTACACATGTAGCGAGATGCTACTGTTACTCGATACATTTGTAACGCGAAACGAAATAAATTTCGTTACTTGTTGAAAATGTATAGAGTAACGAAATTTATTGCGTAAGTCAGGGATCGGCAAAAATCTGAAATTGGGCACTTTTAATATTGTATCTATTTAATTTAATTTCTCGTATTTCGCCGGCCACTGGAATTCATCTCGTTTGTTCGCGAGCGCGCAATGTTCCGAAGAAGAGAGAGAGAGAGAGAGAGAGAGAGAGGGGAAAGAGAAGCAAAGATGCCAGTGCTCCACCATCACAATCTCTCCCCTTTAGGAAAAGCGATCTCTCGATTGGTGGAGTAAAATCAGCTCGGCGTCCGCCCGAATCGGCGTCCGTTCGGCGGGTGAAATTATTCGCGCGATCTGATAAAGGCAGCAGGAGCCGCTTTCATTCGGGGGGGGGGGGGGGGGGGACTTTCGAAAATACGACACGCGAGAAACGCAGGTAGGTACGACGCCGAGCTCGAAGCCGACGTCGAACTACTCCAGGTTGCCTCCGCGCGAGAGACGGAAAACCGGTCCCGGGGGGGCTTGGACAGACAGGTATGCCCGGCTTCCGCCGAACATTATCGCTCGAGCGTGTAACGAGCAGACAGCTTTTCCATCAGATGCTAATTAAGGGCGAGCCGGAACGAAAAGCCGCACCCGGAACGGCGAAAAATCGCGTGCCCGGCCTGACCGGCCGGCATTCGGTCGCTCGATAAGCTGAGCAGAATCGTGCGCTTTTCATCGATGATCGACGAGCGTGAAGCGATACGCAGACACGACTAGACCCTTTTTATCGCACGTTGGCCAAACCGCCCTTATCACGCTACGCGTCAAAAAGTGGCCGCGTTTGATATTTTCGTCACGTCCACGACAGAGCGATCACGCCGAGACTGCGTTTTGCGAAAACAGAGTCGGCGACTCGCGGAAAATTGTTTAGAAAATACTTTCACGCGTACCGAAGTGGATACACGCCCGCGGAAGTTATTCTTGACTGCTGACTTCCGCACAAGTTGCACACTCACGAGAAAAAAAATGAATGAACGCATATTACTTCTTTCTCTCTCTTTCGTGGATGAATGAATTTGACATACGTTATAAAATTGAACAGAAGAGAAGTCTGCTCCGACCAGACCAGCTCCAACACTTAGGAGTGCATGCCGACAGTATTCGGAGTATGAATAAACAAGAATGTTTTTCTACAAAAGCGTCACTCAACAAACAATACAATTAAAGAAATATACATGTTACATGCATTCCCGAGTCGAAATTTTAGTTCTACATTGAACCTCGAATTCTTCATTTGAGGCGTTACTCAGCGTCTGTTTAGCTACTACTTTAACACTAAAATATGTCCGAAATTTCCTTTTTTGCCGCTAGAGCGTCAAAGCAGGTTACGATCAAGATTACAGCCGAATGCTGCAGGGTCAAAATAGCATCTTAACATCTGTTTGTAGGAGTTTGAGTTTCAATGTAAGAGTTCTAGGTTCTATTTTCCTAAAAGTAGGTTCGTACCACTGCTAAAAGCATTAAAGTAGGCGCAAAATTTCGACTCGGGATATTCCGTGACACAGCCCGAGTCGAAATTTTAGTTCTACATTGAACCTCGAATTCTTCATTTGAGGCGTTACTCAGCGTCTGTTTAGCTACTACTTTAACACTAAAATATGTCCGAAATTTCCTTTTTTGCCGCTAGAGCGTCAAAGCAGGTTACGATCAAGATTATAGCCGAATGTTGCAGGGTCAAAATAGCATCTTAACATCTGTTTGTAGGAGTTTGAGTTTCAATGTAAGAGTTCTAGGTTCTATTTTCCTAAAAGTAGGTTCGTACCACTGCTAAAAGCATTAAAGTAGGCGCAAAATTTCGACTCGGGATATTCCGTGACACAGCCCGAGTCGAAATTTTAGTTCTACATTGAACCTCGAATTCTTCATTTGAGGCGTTACTCAGCGCCTGTTTAGCTACTACTTTAACACTAAAATATGTCCGAAATTTCCTTCTTTGCCGCTAGAGCGTCAAAGCAGGTTACGATCAAGATTACAGCCGAATGTTGCAGGGTCAAAATAGCATCTTAACATCTGTTTGTAGGAGTTTGAGTTTCAATGTAAGAGTTCTAAGTTCTATTTTCCTAAAAGTAGGTTCGTACGACTGCTAAAAGCATTAAAGTAGGCGCAAAATTTCGACTCGGGATATTCCGTGACACAGCCCGAGTCGAAATTTTAGTTCTACATTGAACCTCGAATTCTTCATTTGAGGCGTTATTCAGCGTCTATTTTAATACTAAAATATGTCCGAAATTTCCTTTTTTGCCGCTAGAGCGTCAAAGCAGGTTACGATCAAGATTACAGCCGAATGCTGCAGGGTCAAAATAGCATCTTAACATCTGTTTGTAGGAGTTTGAGTTTCAATGTAAGAGTTCTAGGTTCTATTTTCCTAAAAGTAGGTTCGTACCACTGCTAAAAGCATTAAAGTAGGCGCAAAATTTCGACTCGGGATATTCCGTGACACAGCCCGAGTCGAAATTTTAGTTCTACATTGAACCTCAAATTCTTCATTTGAGGCGTTACTCAGCGTCTGTTTGGCTACTACTTTAACACTAAAATATGTCCGAAATTTCCTTCTTTGCCGCTAGAGCGTCAAAGCAGGTTACGATCAAGATTACAGCCGAATGTTGCAGGGTCAAAATAGCATCTTAACATCTGTTTGTAGGAGTTTGAGTTTCAATGTAAGAGTTCTAGGTTCTATTTTCCTAAAAGTAGGTTCGTACCACTGCTAAAAGCATTAAAGTAGGCGCAAAATTTCGACTCGGGATATTCCGTGACACAGCCCGAGTCGAAATTTTAGTTCTACATTGAACCTCAAATTCTTCATTTGAGGCGTTACTCAGCGTCTGTTTGGCTACTACTTTAACACTAAAATATGTCCGAAATTTCCTTCTTTGCCGCTAGAGCGTCAAAGCAGGTTACGATCAAGATTACAGCCGAATGTTGCAGGGTCAAAATAGCATCTTAACATCTGTTTGTAGGAGTTTGAGTTTCAATGTAAGAGTTCTAGGTTCTATTTTCCTAAAAGTAGGTTCGTACCACTGCTAAAAGCATTAAAGTAGGCGCAAAATTTCGACTCGGGATATTCCGTGACACAGCCCGAGTCGAAATTTTAGTTCTACATTGAACCTCAAATTCTTCATTTGAGGCGTTATTCAGCGTCTATTTTAACACTAAAATATGTCCGAAATTTCCTTTTTTGCCGCTAGAGCGTCAAAGCAGGTTACGATCAAGATTACAGCCGAATGCTGCAGGGTCAAAATAGCATCTTAACATCTGTTTGTAGGAGTTTGAGTTTCAATGTAAGAGTTCTAGGTTCTATTTTCCTAAAAGTAGGTTCGTACCACTGCTAAAAGCATTAAAGTAGGCGCAAAATTTCGACTCGGGTTCATACACAAGACGAGTTTCTTAAGTTCTCATTCTATCCTAATAGTTATTATTTTTGGCGCAAAAGATGTACTCGGACCGATTGCGATCATTTTTTAACGAAAGATAAAAAAATATCCCAAGTATCAATCCTCATTAGATACACAAACGAAAGTGAAAGACCCACGCGCCTCTTCGAGAATCGAAAGACTGAATGACGGAAATCCCCGACTACTTTCACGCTAAATTAAATCCCGCACCTCCACATTCGGATCAGGAGCGGTTTGACATGACGCGACGTTACGGCGCGCTGATTTACCTGAATGTCAAGCGAGCGAAAATAGAAAACAATGTTTGAGCTCGTGCAAAACTGATTCACGTCGTGTTTCACGCTCCCGGTGTCCGCCGAGAGTTCCTCGCGCGTAAATAAAATCCGCACAATTTTTGTTTCTCTCTTTCACGCCGCACGTTTACGTCACGGTATCCCCTCCGCCCCCAAGCTTATCCGCCTGTTTATTTCCGCTCGCGTGCGAAGGCAACGCACCGAGAGTCTTGCGCGGCCAGCTCCGTCACGCTCCGCAAGGGAGCGATTTAAAAAATTGCGCTACGCGCAAGCGGATCGCATTCCCGCGAGTGCCACGCGCTCGTCATACACCCCCATCGATTCCCATCGATTCCCGATGAACTCGCGACGAGATGCGGACAGCTCGATGAACCGAAATCTTACGAAAGTAAAATCGTCGACTGTTACACGAGCAAGTTACGTACTTTATTACATTTCCTTAGTTGAGTTATACTTATATCTGTACGCTCTGTATCGCTCGATGGTGCGAATCTCCTGAGCCTGTGTCAAAATCATCGATTAAGCCTCGTCGCACGAGATTGTATCGGGGTCCGAATGGAGAGAACATAAAAACGGGGGACGAAAGAAAAAAGCAGAAAAACTAATTCGCAGAGGGAGATCGGATTCAGCGGAACGATCCTTGATCCGCGATCGACCGATCGTTATCATACCGAATATCCCACCGCGCACCAAGCGAACCCTCTGTCGCGCGAAGGCCTCTGACGACGCACGCCCCGCCCTTGTTGCGGGACCGGCAAGGGTAGTAGATTCGCGGGGTGGCGCGTTTTCGCCCGACGCACTCGGAGGACGAGGAAGGAACGAAGGGAGACGAGGAAAACTCGGTAAAGAAACGAAGGCTGCGCTTCCGGCAATTCGACGCGAGTCCGCGGTGATCGCCAAATCGGTCGCTAAGAATAGAGAGAGCGCCGCGCCGGCCGGCCGGTCGCCGCGACGGCGTCGCGCCGAAGAAACGCGCCCGTGTGCACCCCGTACACGTACCGTCAAGGAGGGATGAGAAAGGGTCCCATGGTCCCTCCGCCCAAGACGGGTCCTCTTCTTCTTTCATACTCATATTTATCCGCGAAGCACCGGGCTCACAAGTAACAGCACTGCACTCCACCGTGCGATCACTGACACTCGCGTACACGTGCCTTCCGCTTGTGTGTGTAGTATGTACTCGGTGTACGTGATCAAGCGTATTACTTCCACGTATCTGCGTACGCGCACGCGTTCACACCCGCTCGTTCTTCGATATCTCTTCTCGATATCCACTGCTCGTGGTGCTCCCGTCGGCGCGGACGCGGCGAGAAACTGGCGCGTAACGATGCCGATGAGCGGATGCTGCTCGCACAGACGGACTCTGTGTTACGGTATCCGATGGTCGCGGTACGTCCGGCTCGCTCGAATGACAACTCCGCACGATGTGCTACCGTGACAACTACTGCCAGCAGATTTGCTGTTACTGTGTCTGTTGCCGCTTCTGCCACCGCTTTCGAATCGTGTCAGGCGGGGCACGAATTTCATTTCTCGGCGCGAATTGTGCGACTCGTGAGGAGACTGGGCACCCCAATGATTCCTTTAGCTCGTGACACTGTCACTATACGCGCGAATGCTCTGCGTTAGACTTCTACCGCGATCCTAGCTGGGAAGCCGGTAAAAGGCGACTGACGTGTTCGACTGTTCGGTTCACGACTATACGTACCTTCAACCGTAGCCCCCACCACCACGCCGGCTGCCGCCAGGGGCGGCCACTAGCCACTAAGATCCGAGCTTCTGATTCAAATTTTACGGGAAGAGTCCTTATTGGTAGCAAATTCGTAGGAGACGACACTTTACTGTACTTAATTGTTTGGAAAACTTCTGCGAAGGTGCTACTTTTCCGAAGGTGGGAAAACCCGCCTCTCAGGTAATTAGAAAGTAGGATTTTCCAGAACTCATAAAGGCTCAAAGGGACGTTTGTTGGCAATAAATGTGGGCCATCATTGAGAGCAGCGATTTGGAAATTTTGTAATACAGATATGTAATTGTAAGAATTTTAATACTAAATAGCATGCACATAATAATGGATGTAATATTAATTGTAATAGAATTTCAATTGTTTTTATAGATTACTGCAAAATAAATTTTTCTTTCATTTTTTTAAGAGAACTTCCCGACAGTACGGATATTAAATATACGAAGGTACATTCTAGATCCATCAGTATTAATGTTCATTTACTGTTAATATACTGATATAAAAATATAATTTTTCTTAGCACGAAAGAAATTTTTAGAATTGTGACAATGAAGTTATTTAGGAAAATAAATAAATATGTCTTGCTCTCTTTTTAACTTTAAAGTTTTATACATATAATCAATAATCAAAGTAATAAAATATTCAGTTTTTAAATAACTAAAAGTTTTAATTTTAGATTTTATACATAATAAATAATAAAATAATTAATCTTAATGCTTTGGAAATTGCACGAAAAGAACATCACCTTTAACTATTAATTATTTATTTTATTTAAAAATTATAAATATGCAAAATCTTTAGTTCAACCATTCTGTCGAAATTACAATAACTATAAAAGTTAAATTATATATAATAACTATAAAAATCATTAATTATGTAAATATGATAATGTAATCAATAAAATGATAGAAAAAAATTGGAAAATTGCTATAATAATGGCTATAGGTAGTTTTTAATGCTAATTAACTCATTCCATCATTCACTCAACTCAAACAGGGTATAATGTTCCAACCACGTCCACATTTCAACGATGTCCAGCGTTAATTAGTGGTGACACATTTCT
>NC_039514.1:11915240-11932648 GCF_003672135.1 Ooceraea biroi | reverse complement strand
TTAAAAGAACTCTTTCTCTTTTGAAGATATAAATTATATCTGTGAAGTATTTCAAGGTGTCAATCTTGAAGGACCTTTAAGCAGGATTTTGCAGCGTAGATAACGTCGATTCATTTGCTTTACTTTTGTAATGTAGCACGCTGTGCTATTGTTGATGATCCACGATACGCGAAAGATAGGAAGTACGATACAGTGAGAGAAGGTAAAAGGAAATTGTCTTAAATTTCCGTTACCGGAGGAAGGAAATTGCGTCATGCGCTAATAACAATTAAGAAAGCAACAAATCCATTAATTAAGCGATTTAAAAAGAGTCGGTTACGACTTGTAAATATAATACAACCGTTTCAAAAGGACGGGAATAGATAATATGCAGAAGCATTTGCTTAATTGCCTGAAAATTCACATAAAACGATTTATAACCGGATACGAGGAAACGTTTTGCTGTTCTAAGGACATCCTTTCCTGTGCCACATGCGTTCACGAGAAAATGCGAAGTGTACTAATTAATTCATATATAACGCTAATTATTACGTATGCGCAAATTTCTTTCGGGAGCCATATGATATTCATATCCAAATAAAAATTTCATATCTTATTTAAATTCTCTTTTCACTAAAAGTACGTAAACAACGTGAATGAGAACGAAAGCAATCTGAAAAGCTGAATCGTCATCGCACGCTTGGTAACTCCACAAGGAGCCTGCGAGTATCCGTATATGGACCACGCAGCGACTGAAGCGGGACCAGACGTTATTCTCCTCTTTAAAATGGCGCTATTATTCGCTCTCATTAGGACGGACCGCTCGATCAATCGGTTTGAATCCTCCACCACGGCGCGGGCTTATCATCGGCGCGTCACGCGTCGGCGTTCTTTTTTCGGCGAAAGTCGAGTTTGTCTCCCGTATCACCCCCGGCAACACCAGCCCCCTTTCTGTGCCGCGTCTTTGTCTGTCCGCGTATCCGTTCCGCGATCGGTGAAGACGACGACGGCGTGCGAGGGGAGGTTTTCTTGACCCTCGGCGCGTCCCGACGTTGTGATGCGACGCGACGCGACGCGGCGCGGCGCGCGGGGAGGGATCGAGGCGCGCGCGAAGGGCGTTTTCCCGCTCTGCGCTCGTAGCCGCTCGATGGGATCACCATGGAGACAGACGTCCCATACCTTTATTCCCCGAGATATTTCCCCATGAAGCCTCTCGGCTCCGCTCCTTGCCGCACGTGCGCCGCGCGGCTCGCGAGGGCTCGCAACCCGCGTACGTAGTCCGCTCCTGGCCGCCGAAGGTCGGCGAATTGAGCTAGGTCGCATTTGCGGGGGAATCCACCCCAACAAGGGTCATGGAGTTTCTTATAACGTGCGAGGGACTACGCCCGGCGCGGCTCAGCCGATCGACGACGCCTCGACGCGTTTTGTTTCGTTAACTTCGTGATTCTCCGCTAATTCCACAAATTTTCACACTTTTCACTTTATGTATGTCGGTATATATTTTTATGAATATACATTTGTTTGTCGTAACGTAATGTTAAATACTATTTTAAGAAGTGTATTTTTATGTACTTTATAAACGATGTAAATCCTTTTATTTCAGATTTATCAAATTAATTAAGCAGATTTAATAAATTTAATAGACTTAGTTTTCATAAATTTCCATAAACTTTTTTTAGCTCTTTAAAGCACAGGATTTTACAACAAAGAATGCCTAGGTGCACAGGAATTTTATTTGTATAAAATGTGACAAAATATTGGGTTGGCCAAAAAGTAATTGCGTTTTTTTCCAATAGATGGACATACATGCCTTGAAATGTAACTAACTTCATTCTAAACCGCAAATTCATTATGTAGGTTAACAACTCACAGTTCAAGCTTGTTTAGAAAAAGAAAGTACACGATTTCGTTAACAATTGTTTCTTTGCCGTCGATTTCAAAATGGAAAATCAAAAAGAACATTTTCCTCATATTTTGTTTTATCACTTCCGAAAAGGCAAAAACGCTGTGCAAGCTCATAAAAAGTTATCTGATGTATATGGCGAAGATGCTTTAAAACTGCGGCAGTGTCAAATTCGTTTACTAAATTTCGATCTGGAGATTTTAATGTGAAAGATGCACCACGCTCAGGAAGGCCAATCGAAATTCATGATGACAAAATAAAGGCACTGATCGATTCCAATCGGCGTTTAACGACACGAGAGATTGCTGAGAATCTTAACATATCGAAATCGAGTGTTGAAAACCATTTAAAACGACTTGGATACATTAGTAAGCTCGATATTTGGGTAGCACATGAGCTCAAAGAAATTCATCTCACTAAGCGTATTGAAATCTGCGATTCTCTTTTGAAACGTGAGGAAAATGATCCATTTTTGAAACGTATGATAACAGGCGACGAAAAATGGATCGTCTACAACAACGTCAAACGAAAAAGATCGTGGAGCAAGCGTGATGAACCTGCTCAAAGCACTTGAAGAGCAGTGAATATCTGCCACCAAAGAAAGATTATGCTGTCAGTCTGGTGGGACTGTGTATTTTGAGCTGCTTGCAAGGAATCAAACCATTAATTCAGACGTATACTGTCGTCAACTGGAATAAATTAAATGATGCCATCAA
Source organism: Ooceraea biroi (assembly GCF_003672135.1). NCBI lineage: Eukaryota > Metazoa > Arthropoda > Insecta > Hymenoptera > Formicidae > Ooceraea > Ooceraea biroi. The sequence continues at coordinate 11,930,050 of NC_039514.1, read as the reverse complement.
ACAGAAACGTCGAGAATTGGTGAATCGCAAAGGTGTTGCGTTTCACCATGATAACGCTAGACCACGTACAAGTTTGGTCACTCGTGAAAAATTGTTGCAGCTTGGATGGGATGTGTTACCATGATGTTACCACATCCACCATATTCGCCAGACCTGGCACCATCAGATTACCATTTGTTTCGTTCTTTGCAAAACGCCTTGAATGGTAAAACCTTTACTGCTGATGAGGATATCAAATCGTTGTTGGAATTGTTTTTTGCTGATAAAGATAAGAACTTTTTTGAGCGCGGAATCATGAAGTTGTCTGAAAAATGGCAAAAGATAATCAAACAAAATGGACAATACATTGTTTAATAAAGTTTTTGTTTCCCATGAAAAATTCGCCTTTTATTTATATAAAAAAAACGCAATTACTTTTCGGCCAACCCAATAGTTTTATTTTAATTATTTGGAATAAAAAATTACACAAAATAATAAAAACAAAAATAATTGACATCTGATATCTGTTGAGAGTCTCTAACTATATTAAATAAGTGGGACAGAGTGTAAACCTTTATGCTTCTAGCACGGTGTAAGAAGGTAAGGTGGTGCCTCTAGCAGAAAATTATGAAGTACCTCACTAAAATCACAGCCAAAGAAGGCCCGTTAAGCCTTGTGTCCACGATGCTAGAAAGTGATCCGAGATCTCGATCCGAGAAATGTGTGGCCAATCAACTTGCACTTTTACGGAAAAGCTGCAAGTTGATTGGCTACGTATTTCTCGGACCGAGATCTCGAACCGATTTCTAGCATCATGGACACAAGGCTTTACATCACCTTACTTTCTTACACCGTGGCTTCTAGTAATTTCACGATTTAAAGGTGGTATGAATAACGTCCCACCATGCACGTTCAAGCACTAAAAAAGTGGGACATTTTTCATACCACTATGCTGCACTATGAGTTAAATGAAGATTTTTACTCTTTCTCTCTTTCCTTTATGTATAAATAATTTTATATACATTTATTCGCGTAAAGTTCATATAACGTGATTACATTAAGAGAAACTGATGTTTGAGCGAACGATCAATTTATCGAACTATTTACATATAAATACTGTCAAGAAACACGGAGGTGTCGAGTGGTCCTATTAACCAACCGCAAAGCGAAAATAGTTCGGCTCATTGAGATGACAAAGCGTCACGAACATGCTCGTCTCTCAAACACATTAAAAGTGTTACATTAAAAACTAGGAAAGAGAAAATAGGGAGGAAAGGAATGGTGAAAGCCTCACTGAAAAGACACCATTTCTTACACTCGAGGAACAGATGCTACGATGTGTCTCCAATGGACGAAAGACACTGTCTTCTTCCATTAGTCACAAGGAACTTCTTCTTCGACTCGGATTGGTGCAGCTCATGATCAGCTAGGATCTTTTTCAGGGTAACGCGTGATGGAACGTTTAAGATCACATTACCTCGGCTCGCAGCACGTGTTACTTCAAATTTACCAGTACTTACAAGGGAACATCGTGATAGTGTTGATCGATTTTGAAATGAAACTTTCTTAAACTGATTAAAACATGGTTATAAATCAGTCTGACATGGTTGAAAGTTCTGCAAAATGGAAGGGGTTTCAGAATTCTGATTCAAGGTCCCGAGGCAAGAGAGCCTGCTGTCTAAAAATGACAAGAGTTTTAAAGAAATTTTTTAGTCGTTACAATTAATGTGGACATTTGTGAGAAGACAGTGATCAAAACAATTGTATTTTTGGCAATGTGCACAGCGGAAATCAGACATCGCTGTGCACCCGTCATCGTAACACTGGCAAGGGCTCTCCAGATCGAAGCAGTATTGCACTGGGGCTTTCTCATATCAACAATCGGCGACTCGGTGACTCGTGACTGTGATGTCCACATTAATTGTAACGAATAAAAAGTTTCTTTAAAACTCTTGTCATTTTTGGACAGCGGGCTCCCTTGCCTCGGGATCTTGAATCAGAATCTTGAAACCCCCTTCCATTTTGCAGAACTTTCAGCCATGTCAGACTGATTTATAACCATGTTTTAATCAGTCTAAGAAAGTTTCATTTCAAAATCGATCAACACTATCACGATGTTCCCTTGTTAGAACGTAACGGAAATGAAAACGTGTATCTCGTTATAATCTGTGATACATATATACAGGGTGTCCCGGGTTTTAACCGACAAACTGCGGGAGCATATTCTACTAGTGGAAATGAGAAAAAATTCTTATATCGAGTTTGCTTAGAAATGCTTTATTACAAAGTTATAAACCAATATTGAAAAGAAATATGAGATAAGTAACAACGGAACATAGCGTAGAATTTGCAAGGTCGAAGATGTTTATGTTACGTGTATTCACATGTATTCGTGTTCACTATGTTGAAACGATTCAGTATGATTGTTACCTTCACAACAGTAGCCGTTAGATTTCAATCGTCGTGTCAACTAGCAATTACTATCAGAATGCCAAAAGTGTTTTCAAATGAGGAATACACCGATATTCATTTCGTGTACGGATTCTGTGACGGAAATGCACGAGCTGCCGTACGAGAGTATCGACGTAGATTTCCTAACAGGAGAGTACCAGATAGATTTAAAGCAACGAATTACTAATTCAGTTACTGAGATGCAACAAAATTTTCAGGAATGTCGTACCGTAACAAATTCTGTACTACGTCGATGTCTAGCTTGTATCGATGTGCAAGGACAACATTTTGAAACGCGTCACTAAATCATTGCGTAGATAATTTTTATTTTTGTGAAAAAATCCGTTGTTACTTATCTGATATTTCTTTTCAATATTGGTTTATAACTTTGTAATAAAGCATTTCTAAGCAAACTCGATATAAGAATTTTTTCTTATTTCCACTAGTAGAATATGCTCCCGCAGTTTGTCGGTTAAAACCCGGGACACCCTGTATATATATACATAATGATTAATTAATATGAATATTATAAACCAATATTGAAAAGAAATATGAGATAAGTAACAACGGAACATAGTGTAGAATTTGGAAGGTCGAAGATGTTACGTTATGTGTATTCACATGTATTCGTGTTCACTATGTTGAAACGATTCAGTATGATTGTTACCTTCACAACAGTAGCCGTTAGATTTCAATCGTCGTGTCAACTAGCAATTACTATCAGAATGCCAAAAGTGTTTTCAAATGAGGAATACACCGATATTCATTTCGTGTACGGATTCTGTGACGGAAATGCACGAGCTGCCGTACGAGAGTATCGACGTAGATTTCCTAACAGGAGAGTACCAGATAGATTTAAAGCAACGAATTACTAATTCAGTTACTGAGATGCAACAAAATTTTCAGGAATGTCGTACCGTAACAAATTCTGTACTACGTCGATGTCTAGCTTGTATCGATGTGCAAGGACAACATTTTGAAACGCGTCACTAAATCATTGCGTAGATAATTTTTATTTTTGTGAAAAAATCCGTTGTTACTTATTTCATATTTCTTTTCAATATTGGTTTATAACTTTGTAATAAAGCATTTCTAAGCAAACTCGATATAAGAATTTGTTCTTATTTCCACTAGTAGAATATGCTCCCGCAGTTTGTCGGTTAAAACCCGGGACACCCTGTATGTGCGTGTAGGATGCATATTAACAAGTTTATGTACAACGTACTGCAAAACGCTCGACTTTAAATAGACTATCGATGAAAGAAAAAGACAGTTACTTCACAGTGCAGAAGTTTTGCTGGAAAGATCGTGTTCTGGAAATATCTCTCAAAGACGATGTTCGACGTGCCGGGTGATGCAAATAAGCTTAATGTTCTTTGTCGCACTTCTTGTTTTATCCTCGCGAACGGAACCCCCCGTGGGCGTTCTGAAGTTCCTTGGCAGCGTATTCGCGGCCGATGGGATGCGGGCGACGATATCTCTCCTTTTCAATCCTCCGCAATTATATACTGGTGCAACGTGGCGCAACGTGGCGCAATGTAGTGCAAGATTCCCCGCACCCGTGTGACCGCGACCTGACTTAACTCCAAATCCACGGTCACGATCGATACTACCATCCCCGGGAAATTATCGGAAAGATTACCATATCCAACAGTGATAAAGTAGCCAACATGACTCGAAACTCTTGCGAAGAACAACAAGCTTGTAATTGCTTGCAAGCGGTATATCGCGCGAATTAATTGGAATTAATTGTACCGAGTGTAAAATAACGCTGTGATTTGTGGCTTGTAAATAATTTCACTCAGAAGAAAACAACGTGGAAAATTCTGCCATGTCTTCGTCAGATATCTAAATACTAATTTTTGGTAAGGAAAGCAAATTTTCATCGATATTTTAATTTTTTAATAATCAAACATTTCTTTCATGTTTTCGTCAGATATTTGAATACTGATATTTAAATACCAGTATTTAAATTTTTGATAAAGAAAAGAGTTAAAATGTGAAAGCTTTAATAATTAAGATAAGATGACAAATGCTTAGAAAGAAAATGCGCTTGTTAAAAAGATAATATTGAAAAGTAATTAACATTTCAACAAGCACATTTCATAACCGGAAAGATAATACATTTGCTACTCGTGCTTCATACAAATTTTAAGAATTTAATTATGAAATGCCGTTAAAAGTGATAAATATGAAAATGAGTAAAATCGAGGGAACACCTAGGCGAGTCTGATACGAAGATTTGCATCGCGGGAATCTGTGTTCGAAACGAATTCTGGAGAGCACAAAATTGCCTCTCGAGTTTCTTTCTCGGCAACTTGGAATATTAAGAGGCAGAAAGGCCGTTTGTTCGTCTCGAAAAACCGTTTTCGTGGCGTGGCTAATTGCGCTATTTTCTACCGCTCGGGGCTCAAGGACGGATTTCAAACAAAACTGCTTCCCTTCATTATTCTAGCTCGTGCAGCGTCGTGGAAGGACCAGTAGCCTTTGTAATGTTAATGCCGACCGCGTGCGTCTCATGAACATGTCTCTTGTCCCCCTCGCGTTCCTTCCACCTCGGTTTCGTAAGAGATCAAGTTGTTCGATAGGTGATCGATCGCACCTGTCTAAATTTCGTATAATCCACGGAAAGCGTTGCCTTTTCTCTTTACCTCACGCTCGCATCGCGTGAATGGACAATCGAACTCGTTCTCTCGCCCGTAAAGAATCCAGAAGAAAAGGTAAATGCTGCTGTGTGAATAATGCAACGTCGCTGCCCCACGCTGCGAAAACGCGTAGCTAATTTCCTTTTTGTCGACCCCGATCCCTGACCCTTAAGCGGGCTTTTCAAGAGCTTCTTCGACCTCTCATTTTCTGTCTGATGTCCACTTCGACTTTCTAATAGCGTTCTGATCGTTCCTTCTTGAGTGGATATACTCAAGTGAATACTTGAGAAATGTCAAAGTTGACTTATCCATATAATTCCGTTTATCAAATTTGAGTTTATGGTGTAATAACTGTAAGAATGCGTGTGCGTATGTGTGTGTTATATTGTGCGTGAATCGAGCATCAAAACCTTCCAGCGGATTATCTGGTTTTCCCATCTAAATCAATTGTCGAGTTTCTGGGTTAATGATCCGGGGAAAGCGGGAAACTACATGGAATTCGATGGGACGCTCATATTTATAATTTATCGGAGATACACAGGCATGTGCCGTTGTGACATGTGTGTATCGGTATGCAGTAATTCCTATCGCAAACGGTAGCCTCTGGACAGAAGCGGAGAGAAACTCTTCCTCGGCTCAAACAGGCGATACGTGGCGTGGTATCGTGCTTCCGAGAAGCACATTGCATTCTGAAAACGTTCGCGAGCAGGCGATTGCGACAAGAGTCGATGACAGAACGGGCTCTATGTGCGTATCGAAAAGCAAAGTTCAGGCGCGAACTTTTCCATTCTTGATAGATCCGTTTTGTGTAATCGGCTGTTGGCACGAGAAGTCAAGAGAGAACGAGGCAACCGTGAAATACAGCGAAAGCTATTCCGAACATCCTTGAAGGCTTCGTACAGCGGCAAAGTATAATCGATGGAGGCCCGAAATAATTACAATCAATGAAAAATGATATATTGAAGATGTATGCACGTCGAAGAAGATAATAATAGATAAATAAAAAAATGAACTTTATGCAGGTAAAAATCATGTTCAAATTCATATCAAATTTAAATTTCTCAGATTTGTTTTTCCATGACAAAATTCCAGCGTTCCCTTTTTCTAAAACCTGATCTTAATATTTTTTCAGCAGAAGATAAAATTGGCGAAAAATGTGGAAAGAGTAAGACGGGAGTAACAGCGCGCCGGCGATAACTTGACAGTTGCGTGATATGAGAGTGACAGGAGGAAGAAAGAGACGAGCAGCGGGTTCGAATAAAGATGGATAAGCGAAATAAGGGAAGAGAGAAAAGAGAGAAAGAGCATGCGTTTACCAATCGGGCTGTTGCCCGATGCTACTTATCATTCCGAGACGTGTTTCCGGTGGAAATACGTGTCGGAAATTGCATCTTCCGTGTGTTACGTTGCATTCGCGAATGTGTCCGAGACGATGCGGGGAGACGTTCAATCGCATTACCTCGAATATTGCAACAGGCGAATCAAGATATCAAAGATTACGCTCATAAGAGACACATTATCGACTCATTACTAAGATCATTAATGTCCGGCATTCGTTACAGCGAGATTATTAGATCCGCAAAACTAACTCGACACGCTTTTAGTTTTCGAATCAGGAGAACCATCTCAAATGTGTCTTCCTTCTCATTTGCCATTTCGTTGACATTTACGAAACACATGCGAATAACCGAAATTGTTTTACTTTTTTAACTAAATAAATCTTAAGCATCGCAAAAGAACTGAATTAATTTATTTGATTTATCGTACTATCCATAATTTAGCGCCAAGAAAAGTAACGTATCTCCACTTTGCTTATTACATAATATAAAGAAACCGGTGCACTTGCACCCTCAGCAGGTCACGCATTGTACTTTTGACGCATCTGGCCGCGTATCATCGCCGAAATCATGAACCTGCCGTGCGCCGCGCGGAATAAAGAAAAGTGGCTGGTACACGGATACTGTTACGAGTGTTGGAGAGACACTCGCCAAAATATCAGACATCGTATCGGGTGTCACACAGGGCGACCCGTGTACCACGCAACGGGTTGGTGAAGGATGTAGACGTGGCCGTCGCGAGTCACGGTGCGATATTCCGCTGTCAACGTTCCTTCGGAACCTTTCTTTCACCTTTTGTGCTTCCTCGCCCCTCGCGCGCGATCTCCTCGTCGCGCTTTCACGACAGGTACCATCGAAGTCGCGGATGTGCGTGCATTCGTATTCCAGCTGTTCGCCCGTTGCATTTGTGGCCCCCGTCCACCTCTCGCTTCCCGGAACCACCGAAATTAGGCGCGTTCGCGGGTGACCAAAATATTTTTCCTCCACCATCCACGAGATTATCCGAATCTGGGCGCGTAATGTGCAAGGGAGCCATGGGGAGGGGTGGCGAAAACGGGTAAAAGGGCGGAATTCGATAATAATCGACGGAGTCTCGCGCGCGACGATCGCCAGAATTATGCGGGTCAGGCGAGGAAAAACGGATGCCAACGCCCGCCAACAGATCGCGATGCGGGTTTTGAGGTCATTCCATCTCTTCTGCATTAATTTCTCGAGCTGGTCACAGTCGCGCGATGCAAGTGGTATTTTAATAATTGGTATTCGCACGCGTCTAGTATCTACATATAACATGCTGTATATATAACAGATGATGTCATTTAAGGGGGGAGCCTGCTTTAGAACGCTGAAAATAAGGTATATTTTACGAATTGTTTCTGGAGAAACTATACAGCGGACCATTATAAAACTTTGATGCATTTATTAGTACATGTTTAAAGATAAAAAAAATTATTTTTTTATTTGAATATGTCGCTCGTAGAGGTCGTCCTGGAGAAATCTTAGTGCAGCCGCGTCGCCGGCATTGCAAATTGGTGAGCATTCTCCTGCCTCCAAATTTCGTCTAAACTGAAAAATTGAAATATGTTCTCGTTATTTATGAATTCCCATCGTCGATGAGCCAAAGAGAGAAGAAAAAAGTTGAAAAGTGCCAAAATGGTGGAGCTTAGAACACAAAAGTACGATTTTTAGGCAAAGTTTTTGAACTTTTTCACGCAAAAATAATTGTTTAACTTAATGTTTTTATGAATATTAAAGGTTCATCGACGATGGGAATTCATAAATAACGAGAAAATATTTCAATTTTTCAGTTTGGATGAAATTTGGAGGCAGGAGAATGCTCACCAATTTACGATGCCGGCTGCACTAAGATGCCTCCAGGACGACCTCTACAGGCGATATATTCAAATAAAAAAATAATTTTGTTTATCTTTAAACATGTACTAATAAATGCATCAAAGTTTTGTAATGATCCGCTGTATAGTTTCTCCAGAAACAATTCGTAAAATATACCTTATTTTCAGCGTTCTAAAGCAGGCTCCCCCCTTAAGGGCAATCACCAGTAGCAGCACAACTCCGAGTGCTTCACGTTTCGATTCGTGAATGCGTATGCTGCACGTGCGAGGATTGAAAATCAGCGATAGTTTTGCAAAATCGAACAACTGTTCTATAGCGGAAGAGCTAAAGGCGTCTTGGAAACCTCTCTTTGACAGTTGTGCATCTTTGCATGATCGATGATTACGAGATTGATCCCAGAGATACACGGTTTGCCCCAATTTCGCCGATGGAAACGCGCGCAGCTGCCGCCGCAAAACACAGTTAATCGCGCGCGTCTCATGACGATCCCGAAATGCGCATCGAGACAATTTCGGTGCCGCGAGCTCCTTCCGCCCGGGAAAAAATGCCCGACCCGGTCATTAGCGGCGCGGTCTCGCACAAGTTTCCTTTTCGGATCCGCCCGAGATCATTAGGCGGACTTAGAGCCAGGAGGACCAGATAGGGGAATTACATTGCGCGCACAAAAGGCCCCCGAATGCGAGAGAGTGGTGCCCGCGCGCAAGTGCGCGCCGCTTGCTTTGCAACAGCGGCACGTGAGGTCGGCACAAAGAGGACGACATTCCAATTAGACTCCCGTCCGAAAACTCGGCGGAAGAAGGAAGGAGAGAGGACCGTCCATGGGAAAATCCACGCTAATTCTGTCGTCATTATATCCCGGTCAGACGCTTAATCGACGTGGCGGGTCTGGCGCGTACCTATTTATATCCGGATCGGCGAGTATTTTTCTCGCGAGGCCAGGGACCCCGACGCGATGGTGCCTGCACCGAGGCATTCGCCAGGACGAAAACACCGGGATGGTGGCGGCAGGTGCTTCCGAGCAGCAAGAGCAGCACGAGCTCAGGGAAGAGAGCGGCTTCGTGGGCACGGGAGTTCAGGCGGGACGCAGGCTGAAGGAAAAGAGAAGCTGCGCGCGCGCGCGCGCGAGAGGGAGAGACCAGCGAACGATGAAAGAGAGGATAGACGGAGAAATCCCGTCTCGGAGTCCTCGCGATGTGATCCTGTTTAACGATAATGGCTGCGAGGTAGACGCGTGCCAGCTGGGTAACGCTTTCGGGGCCTGATTTTTATGCGTCCCTCTCCACGTAGCGCAGCAAGGGCCGCAATCCGGCCGTGGGCAGATGGCTCGGGCCACCTTACCTCGTCCTCGCGAGCTCTGGGGCCCTCCCGATTGCTCGTCGTATAAAAAAGGAACGGACGACACAGTGCATCGCAACCCGGACTCCTTGCACCTTCCTTGCACCAAACCCGCGCGAGCACCGCGAGGCGGTGCGTTTCGGCGTGCGGCGATGCTGCAAGCGGCCGAGAACACACTTGTGCGACTAAAATAATATAATACCGTTATACCACACGCTTCGTGTCGGTAACGATCGTGAGAGTAACTTCTCCGACACGCGCGAGACGGGTGTGCGTAATAAAAACTGCTGCACCGCTGCACGCTGGTGCAGGGAATTATTTCACGTGAATCATGCAGGGGAAACGGATTTAGCTGATCGTTTAATAATTGCTGGACCGATTGATATATTGAGTTGCATGTTATTATAACAATGCTAATGAGCATTTTTTTGCAGATATACACAAAGGAGTGATCTGAATTCCGCACTTGCGAATGTGTAGATATATAATAACCCGATGCGTTCACATCAATTTTTGTTTAACATATTCATATCATATACCACAGTGTGATTGTCTATTATAGTTTTATTTTTGATATTGAAAAAATAAAATTTTTTTTCAGAATGAAGTAAAAAGAAGCGACTATATGTTATGTATGTACAACGCGTAATAGTAAATGTATCAATATAATTTGAGATATGTAATTTTTTCTTTATGTTTTCTTAGATTCTTGTATTGATATTAATAAAATATCAAAAATATTGTTAAATTAAATGTTATTAACAAAGAAAATGTTATTAAAAATTAAATGACATGTACACGAAATACAATTATTACATAAAGTTGCATTTAGAATTACTTATCTTTCATCTTCGTCGAAATACGCAGGGTGGCGCTTATGCGTACAGATATTAAAACTGGCAAATATTTATTAATCCCACTAGGAGAGATTACGATGTAGTTCGCGCAGAGTAAAGTACGTAACAAGTCGTATTTACATAGTTTCTCATATCTCTGTATTCCCTTCCTCGAATTCCTTCAACGTCCACAACTATTTGCAGCGTGTGCGTGAACGATGCGCTTTTTGCACAGAAGCCGCGTCGTCAAAAATATTAAGCGCAAAAATGTCGCGTAGTTAATCTTACCAATCGCACGCGCGGATGCCCAAAGAAAACTTGGGCGGAAACACAAGCCGATTCCATAGCCGTCGTCGCGAACAAATAATGGTTTCGTCGCGACGCGGTTGCGAAGTTTGTAAATGGCGCCAACTTTGACGTGTACAATGGATTCTAGAAATTGAATGCCTCATACGTGTACAGCAAATGCCTAACTATAGTCTTAACTAACTTGTAGCTTCTAATTTCTTCGATACACAGTTTTGAGTCTAAAGGCACATCTTATGCGACAATATCGCAAATATTGTCGATTAAAAAATTGTAGCTTGTTGTAAAATTGTAACAGAATATTGTAAAATCCAAGAAATTAAAAATAAAAATTTATTTTATTCAATACTCGTCTTTCATTCTCTCAGAATATGATTAATTAAGACTGAAACATCTCAAGATCTTTACTTTCGACACGTATCAATTCAATATTCTTGTCAAAAAGATGTTCCATTTTTTTCGCGCAAGTAATATAATATAATAATCGTCGCTTACATACCCCGCAATTTTCATTTCGCAGAGAATGTGCGTTATTGGCGTCACGTAGCTATAATAATATAATGAAGAACGAGAGGGTACGGGAGAAGAGTGATGCCTAAATACGAAGATGTTGAACTGAAATAATGATATCTTCATCTTCTTCCGCGTAAAAATATCTGATTTACATATTATAGCTGATTATTGTTCGTTATGAAAAAGAAAATTAGCTAAATTAGCATCAATCCAACCTTCAAAGAGAGCAAATCAGAAGGAACACAAAAGCTATTTCCGTGTAAACTTTATTATTATACAATATGTAATATTCTTCAAATGTATTGAATTTTGGATTATATATATAAGAACATTAACGAATAATTTTTTAAATTGTTTCAAATATTTCAAAACGTTTCAAATATAATGCAAAGTATATAAATTATATCAAGGATATGAAAGACATTCGAGAGCACATAATGCGCACGTGCATCCTTTATTAGAATAAACAGCTACAATTTTAATGCAAATTGTGTTCTAGAAAGGAATCTAGAAATTGAGCTACATTTAACTAGATTTAAATTTTTTGCGCATACAAAAATGAAGACGTTACAACCGCCATTTAGCTCGACAGTCAATCTCTCTTTCTCTCGCTTTCTCTCAATCAAGATCACAAATATCACATTACAATAATCACGCACAAGATGAAGATAATATGTATCGATAGCCCAGGTATATCTGTTCCGCGAAATGAAAAATGATCGATGAGCCGCATGCAGAGCTTGCTAGTCCGGTTGCTGCTCATACGCAATATCGAAGTGTCGCTGACACACCTCTAGAAGTATCCGTTCTGAGTTGCTCTTTCAACGAACGAGATAACTCAACTCTCACGACCAATTTGCTCCTTAATTGCCCTTCGCCTTTCGCTTGCATAAAGCGTTAACGCATCATAGCTTTACGTAACGCGTTCTGCGGATTCTCCCTCCTTCTCCTTCGTGGATTTACTTCATTCGAAATGTCTTATCTATCGAAGCGTCTACCACGAGATTACTTGCGCAAATGGAGCGAGCGTCGCTAGCTCCCAGTAGCGCCAGATGACAGGTCGCAGCGATCGTCGACTTACGTCACGCTTCTCTGTTATTCTTTTTTGTGACTGAATTTCTTATTCGTTGTGAGCGAACATTAAATAATATCGGTTGACAATTAAATTCAGCCAATTTCTAAGTCGAAGCTCAAGGGAATAATTGAATTAACGATGGAATTGATGACTTTCTTCTCTGAATAAACTTGAACGGCCTTGATCACCAACTCAGGAACTATATGGAAAACGTAATAATAATTACATAAATTCCAGCGTCGTGACTTTCCTTTTCGCACGTTTGTGGCGTAATTATTATACAGCTCGTTACCATTCGTTATTAAAAAGCGAAATCGATTGCGAAATTCCAGCATCCCAGGCGAATGCAGCAGGCGCAGGAACACCCGAGTCCTCCCCCGGTTTTGTGTCCAGTGCATTTGCAATTGACGCAGGTATCGTCCCCGGTGGCACGGTTATTCAACCCTCGCCACCCTCTCGCAGCCGATCGAGCGTGAATCGCGGCCGCACGCGCGCCCATGCGTGCGTCCGCAGTACGTAAGAGCCCTTGCGTAAAATCCAACGCGCACCTACACACCTACACCGGACTGATCCGTGCGCGCACACGCACGGGAGAGCGGAGGATTGATCGCGCGAGAGGCAGGTGCTGAGGGAGCGACAGCTGCGAGCGCCGAGCGCGCGCCGCGATCCTCCTTCCCGGACGGGACCGGAGCCGCTTCTTCAAGCCGCTTCTCCTCGCGCTCGCCTGCAGCGCATGAGAGTAAAAAGAGAAAAATGGAGAAAACGAAAGGTACGGCCAGGGGTTAGGGCCAAGCCGGAGAGGCCAAGGGGGACAAACGCACCGCGAATATTCATGGAGTCGCGCCGAAGGACGCGCGAGGATGTCGCCGCCGAAACGACGAGCGCGAAACGTGCGCCCTGCCGCATAATCGATATCCGCACGGACACGGTCGCGGGTGCAACTCTACGACGACGATGGGGACCATGATTATTAAAGAGCAGCTGCGTCTTTCTTGCGCGTCCTGGCGACGCGCCGGTTCGCCGAGCGGTGCGGAGCGCAAGCCTCTATCCCGGGATTATCCGAGACGCTGAAAATGCCGTGCGGGCGCTCCTTATCTTCTTTAATCTCGGCATTGTACGGATCGCTACGGATACGTCGGGGATCCTTATCGCCGTACACACGCGGAAGTTACGTAAACTATACAAGTTAAGTAATTGTTCGGCCCGAAGGTTTAAAGAACGCGACGCTGGTATCGGAATATCGAGAGCACGGTAAACGTGACGTTGCATGTTGAAGCCGCGAAGGCGACAAGTTTCAGAAGAGCTTGAAAGGAAAAGAAAGAAAATAATTATACAGGGTGGCCGATTTTAATTTATACAGTCGATTTTTAAAACACTAAAAGAGATACGAAAAAATGTTTCAGACAGACATGTCACGATTCGAGGGGGACAAGATGATACCATTGGTTTGACCTTGAATATCGTTTGAAGGTCACGCGAAGATCACCTTCAATTTCTTAAATTGAATTGATATAAATTGATTAATAAACGCGTCTGAAACATTTTTTCGTATCTCTTTTAGTTTTTTACAAAATCGACTGTATAAATTAAAATGGGCACCCTGTATATTGTCACGATTATTCATCGAATTTCTCTCCGAGTTCTTCGACAGGAAAGACAGCTCTTCGAATCTGTCAAAAGATTTATGGCGTAAGAAAAGAAGACAAATTTGCGACGCGATAGCGTGAATCTAGCATTTCCGCGAGCAGACTCGCGCGACGTTCAACCCGCTCCGATTTACAGAGCGCATTATTTCGCGGCGTTAAAACGCCCGCTGGGCGCGAGGCGCCCGTATAATCCCGTTTAAACGAATACCTTACCGAACAGGATGCCGCCGCCGATACCCTCTTTATGCAAACAAAGACGCGACACCTGGCAGAACGGCGCGCATCCTACGGATGTTTCGCCGCGGCGTTCGGCGCGGCCGCTGACCAATTCGCAAAATTAAATTGCCGCCGTACGTGCCGTTGTAAACCCGGCCACTCGTTAATGTGTGTACCGGTGGCTCTCCTTCCTTCTCTCACCCTGTCCATCTGCGTTCCTCGGTTTACTTACTTTTGGGCCCCCCTTTTATCTCTGCTTTATTTTTGCCGAGAGGCCCCTCGTGCACCGGCGTGACGATAAATGGAGCTTCGCGCGTAATTCTCTTTCTTTTTTTTCTGTTCGCCAATAACAGTTGGTGAACACGCGAAAAACGTCGAGAAACCGCACAAAGACTGATACAATCAACGCGTGTGATAGGCCTGGAGTAAGAAGACGAAGAAAGATGAAGAGAAGAAAGAGATGAAGAGGAAGAGGGGAGAGGAAGAAAGCGGCGTGCTCTCGGGCATCGCCACGAGCAATTTTGACAAAACAGAATGTTGGCCGCGCGAGCGGGAAGGCAGGGGGCACGGGAGGAGCGAGGAAGAAATGAGGAATTACTGAAATTACGGCGTTGCGCCAA